>NC_056743.1:802989168-803001668 GCF_019279795.1 Protopterus annectens | reverse complement strand
ACCATATCAAAGAAATCTTTTCTCTAAGGAAAAAGAAGAATGTTTCTAGTATACCAGAAATACTAGATGAATTTAGAAATCACTTTCACAAAATTAACCATAATAATATTAACATGGAACCTAAAGATGAAATAAAGGAGTTTATAACCACAAATATGAATAAAAAGCTTAATAAACAACAGATTAAACTATTGGACAAGAGTATTTCATATACATAGGTTATTACACAAATAAATAAGCTTAAATCAAACAAAGCACCAGGTAATGATGGTATTATACCAGAGATATATAAAATCCTTTCTAAAAATACATATTCATTAATACATAAGGTTTTATTTTGGCCCAAACTGAGTTAATAACCCCCATCTTGGCAATATACATTTATTTTGCCAATTTTAAAACCTAATAAAGATCCAACTAGATGTTCTTCATATCGGCCCATCTCATTACTTAATGTTGATTATAAAATGTTTATGAATATCTTTGCTGATAGATTGAAGACAATCATTCCGGCATTATAGATATAGATCAGACAGGCTTCATTGTAAATAGAAATACTTTTGATAATATAAGAAGAACTTTAACATTAATAGATTTTGCAAATAGGAAAAAGAAAGATTTAACACTTATTAGTCTTGATATAAGTTCAGCATTTGATTCAGTAAGTTGGGACTATCTGTTTAACTTAATGAAGTGCACAAACTTCTCGGATGCATTTGTAAATCTAATTGAACATTTATACAAAGGAACGTTGGCTTATATTAAGGTAGGAACATATGTTTCACAAAAATACCCATTCTTAAAGGTACAAAACAAGGATGTCCACTTTCTCCACTATTATTCACTTTAGTAATGGAGCCTTGGGCTAATTTGATCAGAAACAGTACTGACATAGAGGGTTTTGAAATAGATGAAAATACAACATCCAAAATTCAACTTTTTGCAGATGATGTTCTAATTACATCAGCAGGATCTAATTCTTTTATACAGTCTCTATTTGATAACATGATGAATTTTAAAAGTATTTCTGGTTTAATATTCAATGAAGAAAAAACTAAAATACTACCTATATATACACGAAAAAATATTCTCATTAGTGATTTTACTAAATATTTACCCAATTCAGGTCAGATAACTTATTTAGGTATAATACTATCTAAAGATATTAAATCTATTATATATAATAATTATAATACCTGTTTTCTTAATATACAAAATCTTTTTAATACCTGGAATAATATGTTTTTACTATGGAGGAGAGACTTACAATTATTAAAATGATAATATTCCCCAAGATTTTATACTTAATACAATCAATAATACTTCCACCTACAAAAATAATTATCAAGAAACTGAACACACTAATGTTAAATTTCTTATGGGCACCTAATAGACCTAGGATTGCATTAAAGAAACATACTAATAGCTGGTCTCAAGGGGTATTTCTTTTCCAGACTTTAATTTATATACTATCTCTTCTATTGTAAAAGTTATTACTTTATTAATAGATCAGTCATATGTCACAAAATGGAAAGATTATTGGGAGCTAATTAGTATACACTTCATGAAAATCTCCTTAACACATAAAAATATGATTGTAAATAACTCCATGTTATGGTTACTAAAGGAATTTTGTACTTCACCTATTACACCTAAACATATGGTTTGTTACCCATTAAATATTATTATTAGTTATCATAACTTTATATTCATGCACCCTAAGTATAGGGAATGGAATTTTATTGTATTTCCTATAATGTATACTCAGGGTATGCTTTTGTCATCTACTTCTGAAGGAACTCATTTAGCTATAGATAATGATCTAAAGTACTGGTATCAGTTGATATCTGATAATAAAGTTAAAAATCTAGATTTCTTAAAACAAGAATTTGATCTAAGAGAAACTTGCTGGTTAGAGGTTCAGACCTTTAGACAACATCTCATTAATAAAATAGATTTAATGTCTATAACTGTTAAAGAATCTATTCCAACACTGATTGATTACTTGATATTAAATTTACAACATAAAGTTTCTGATAAAGGTAAACTTTCATACATTAATAAAGTTATCAGACAAGAAACTTTTTACAGTGTAGATTCATACTGGAATTATTTCACTTCTATTAATGGGGACCCACCAAATCAACAAGATAAACAATATATATTGGAATCTGCTTATAGAACTACGTCTTCCATTGTCTGGAGACTTTATACATGGAAATTTTTACATAGATCTTTTTATACACCTTTGATGATGAATAAAATAAATAATAAAGATAATCTATGTAAGAGATGTAATGTAGAAATTAATGCTGACTGGGCTCATATGTTTTATGACTGTATAAAATTGAAAGAATACTGGAAGTCAATTAATGAATTTTTGCAGGCTCTTTTTACAGATAATTTCATGATTTCTAAATCTCTTATATTATTCAACACACCTGTACCTCAAAGTGTTAAAAAGGTTAAGCTTCCCTTGTTATGGTCTATTCTATCAGTGGCTAGGAAAATAATAACTAGAAATTGGATTTCAGATACACCTCCTTCGTTCAATGAATTTAAAAATGTTATGAATATAGTGTGCCATATCGAAATAAACACAATTAGGACTAGAACAAACAGAAAAACATCTTATTTTATTGTATGGGATAATTTACAAAATTTGTTAAAAAAATTTTAATTTCAATAGCATGATATTTTAGTTTAATTAATTGATCTGATTGTAGTGGATGTCTTTGTAAATACTTTAGTTGTTTTGTTGAATATTATAATAATACCTATTTTTAATTACTTGTATAAAATTGTTATGATATTTCTCTTATATGTTAAAACAATAAACCTGTTTTGAAAAAAAGAAAAGTGGCTTTCATATGATATAAGATATCATGCATATTGTAGAAATGGACAGGTCATAGAGGGAAGCTTTTTGAGACTAGAAAGCAATTGGATATTTGGGGGGAGGATTGCTAGGGCAATAATGACAGAGAAGAGGGGGTTTTACATTTCTCTTCTATATATCTGGTTGATGCTGGCTGCTCATCAGTTATAAGCATAAGAAAATAAAGGGTAGCTGAGAGTGTTAAATATGGGCATATCATTTAAATGCAATTGAATATGCTATGGTGATTGGCTTATCATGTGCTACTCAAAACTCTGGAGAGTTCAGTATAACTATATGGAAGCTAGAATAACATCATCTGTCTCCGCTTATTATTTATAAACCAACTTAACATGTTAACAGCAAGTGAGGAATGTATCAGCTAAAACTGATGAGAAACAGCCTCAGTGTATGGGAAAAAAAAGCAACCAGACAAACAAACAAACAAATAAAACATTATTTTTTAGCAGGGGACAAGCCCCACCCCCTGTATCCCCCACACCACCTGCTAATTATGTATATCTACTCTAAGACTGCACATACATGAGGTCAGGGCATATTTTCCAACCACTGGAATTGTTCAGTCTTGGGCACCTGGCAACCAGCTGTTTAGTCACTCATATGTGTGTGTGTGTGTGTATATATATATATATATATATATATATAAAATATATATATATATATATATATATATATATTATATATATATATATATATATATATATATATATATATATATATATATGTGTGTGTTTATTTGTATATATATGTATATATGTATATATGGGTCTACTTCATTTGATCGAAAGACCATTTGACCTAAATCCATTTGATCGAAATTTCATTTGATCGAAAACCAGTATTCAAGGCAAATAACAGGGATTTGTCCCCCTCCCCAATGTCATGCTACCCTAGAGTTGGTATATATAGTTGGGTGGTGTGGGGGATGCAGCCCCCCACATTGGGGGATGTGGGGGGTGAAGCCCCATACCTATTTTCGTTTAAAATCTGTACTTTTTGTGTTATTTTCTTCTTTTCCACACACCCTAACTATAGATACCAACTCCAGGGTCGCACTACACTAAGTGCAATCTTCGAGTTGATATATTTAAGTAGCAGGGGGGTGTGGGGGGTGCACAGGGGCTTTCCCCCTGCTTACACTTCGTGGAAAGTGCTATGATTTATGTTGTTTAAACTCAGTATATATATGATATGTGTTTTCAGTGTTTTGAGTTTCAGAGTTTTGAGTTTTCAAGATTTTGAAGTTTCAGTGTTTTGAGCTTTCAGTGTTATGAAGTGAATCCATGTATATATATATATATATATATATATATATATATATATATACACATATATCGGTTCACTACATAATCTCAAAATTTTGAAATATCGAATTTCAAAATCTTGAGACCATATAGCTGAAACCCCTAAATACCAAAGGACCAGAAGTGCGAATTTCCACATCTCGAATTTTGGAGATGTTGAAGTAGCACTTCTGGTGTTGCGGTATGTGAATGGATAGGTGGAAGGTCAGATAGGTATCTATGTTTAAGTGTGTTGGTTAGGGGCTTCAGTGTGTGTGTGTAAGTGTGTGTTGTGACTGTGATGTGTGTGTGCGAAGGGAATGTAGGTGTGTGGTGGTGTTTCCGTGTGTTTGTGTAGTGCGACCTTGGAGTTATAATATTTAAATAGGGGGGTGGGGGGTTCAGGGGGGCTTGATTGTATATAGTGTAGGTTTGTGTATTTGTGTTTTGGGCGATGGTGTGTGCATGCGTGTGGTGTAAGTTTAGTGTAGTGTTCAGGATTTTGAAATTCGCACTTCTGGTCTTTAGGTATTTAGGGGTTTCATCTATATGGTCTCGAGATTTTGAAATTCGATATTTCAAAATTTCAAGATTATGTAGTGAACCCATATAAATAATATAAATATATATATATATATATATATATATATATATATATATATATATATATATATATATATATATATATATATAAATATATATATATATATATATATATATATATATATATATATATATATATATATATATATATAAATATATATATATATTTAAGTGAGTGAATACATTTGCTCTCCAGAGTTTCTAGGGATTATACTTCCACAGTGGAATCTCTTTCAGCTTTAGAAATGATGAAACAAGCAGCAAGTTATTAAGCAACACAGACCTGAACATATCAAAAGCTGTTCATGTGTGCAATTCAAATGAAATTCCTTGTACAGAATTAAGACTTGAGTGAGGAAAGCAATGCATGTAAAATAAAAAATATAGTTGAATAAGACTAACATGATAAATAAAAGAATAATGCTTTGTAAAATAGATATGAAAAAGAAAGTCATAATGCAATGTATTTAACAAACAGCAATAACGCATGATCTGTGCTATAAGAGACCATGTTTCTAAAATGTATAAAACCAAAGATAAGTGTGTACAAGAGGATTTTTTCATGTTGATGATTAGAAATATTAAAGCAAGCTGCTTATTGTTACTTTAGAAATAAAAGAAACTTGACACAGTGACATCTAAGAATATATAAGAGACAGCAAAAGGAGTGAACAATTCAAACTGTTGGAACTACGTTCTGAGAATGACTGAAAAAAGTGTAATATTTAAACTAGATATGGGTACAGAGTATTATATATTGTTGCGAAATACTTTTAAAGTTTTGTCAGTGGAAATACTCAAGAAAGAGATATGCCTAAGTTGATTACCTATTATAACCACAGAGGGAGAAAATTAGGTCAAAAAGTCGTTACTTGTGAGCACAAAAATGTACAGTCTTTTTCAGACAGTTCTGCTTAGGGAAATTACCTCTAAATATTTAGATCAAGTGGTTTGTGAAAAGCAAGGGATGGTAGAATGAAATGTTAGTGAAAAATGCATGTGTTCAAAATCATTTGCACTATCACACAGGCTTCTTGGACACTGTACAGACTCAGGGAAATGATACCCTGCATGACAATGCTGATTTGTTTGCAGTCTTACAAAACTTGTCAGGAGACTATCAAATAACAATAAAACATGGTTTTGTGCCACTGATTTATTATCTCAGAAAAAAAGTAGGTCTCAGAAGTAAAGATAGGAACTAAAGAGAATGGGCAGCTTAGGTATCATTAAAGTGTATTTGGTCATTTTCCAAAGCAAAAATAAGCAACAAAGCTTTGGAGAGGGATATAACCTCCTTACCATGATCAATTCCCAGTTATGCAGTGTGTTGGTTTTGCATTTTATTTTGTAGATAAAAAAGGCACCCTGAATTTATTCTTAGAGCTGAAAATTCATGCTATGACATCAGGAAAAATATTCAGTGTTTCAGTACCTAAATTGATATACAGTCTACTGTGTTTCCATGCCAAATTGATCAGTAGTCGTTTCTTACTTCTTTTAAAAGCAAGCTGTCAACTAGTTCTTGCAGTTGGAACCTCACTCACTGTAAATTATCCAATAATGATGTAATAGTGAAATGAGAATGTAAGGAAGAAGCTGTTCTTCTAAACAAGACATTTGATTTTGCTTACCCTTAATGCTTTTCAGTTTATGTAAATCATTGCCCAATACCAACTGTGACATCATTTTGTCAGTGTGGTTATAGGGGAAAAACTGAGTAAACAGTGGAACTAAAAAATAAAACTGCACTCTATAATCTTAATTGTTTTGCAAAATCACTTGCAACTTTAACATGGGAAGTATAACAGGAAACAAAATGAATTATATATCAAAGATGCTTCAGAAAGGCACCAATAAAATAAGTAATTAGAACCAATTAGGGTAGAAGAATAACATGGTCACTGTTGTAAAGAAAGATAAGGTTAACATCTGCATCAGATTGCAGCATTGAATAAGAGTGGTTAATAAAGAATATTACCTATTGCTCACAGTTTAAGAAGTTGTCTTTGGAATGCCAGAATGCCAACATCAGTTTCAGGTAGATAAAGCTAAATGAACAAAGCTCCATATTGTATTCTTTAAAATGTTTTTAGATTACCATTTGGTATTTTATCAGTACATGGGATGTGTCAGACAGCTGTTGCTGAGTAATTGAAGGCTTGCAAGGTTTTGCAAATATAAGTGCTGATCTATCAGTATGGGGTTAGGCACAAAAAGAACATGACAAGAGCCTAACATGGCTGCTTAATATATTAAGACAGTATAATTTCATGTAAATTTCAAGTGACAAGCCTGAAGTACATGAGCCATATTTTGTTGTCAGAGGGTCTGAAACCAAGAAACAAAAAAAATGGAACAAATGTGAAAATGTCAAACCAGATGACAAACAGGAATTGTAGATGTTTCTTGAAATGATGTAGTATCTTACAAATATTATACCTAGTAATTCTCAGATAACTGTATTTCTTAGAAAGCTATTAGATCAAGATGCAGTCTGGGAATGGAGCTAAGAACCAGAGTTAAGTTTTTAAATACTAAAAAAGTAGTAACAAATGCTCCATCCTAAAAACATTGTAAAGCAAATAAACCAGTTGTGTTTTAAGTAGATGCCAGTTAGGTATAGGTGCTGTGTTCCTATAATAGTATACATGAGTTATTATTGGTTGAAAAACATTTACAGCTGCACTAAAGAAATATGCTTAGTTAGAAAATGAACTATTAGCAGCAGTGTACAGATGTGAGAAATGATGTGCCTATGGTAAAGAAGCCCAGTTGGAGACAGACTGTGAACACTTGCAAAACATATTCAAAAAACACCTTGTAGAAAGCACCTTCTAGGGACCTAGAATGTAGAAGATGTTGGTTAAGCTATAAAAGTATGATGTCAAAACAAAATGTATACCAGACAACTAAGTACGCATAACAGATGTGTGAGTAGAGCTTATTTAACAGAAATGTATGAAGAACTGGAAGAGAAAGAATAAGACATTCATTGAGTAATGCTGCAGTTGCCAATGAGACTAAAGAAATGAAAGCGGTTACAGAGATGTACTGATGTTAATTTAGAGCATCATCCTCAAAAAGAATTTGCAAGCAAAGTCTAGTCTGAGCAAAAGTCACCAATAAGAAAATAAATTCAGTCTTATTTTTTCTTTTGAGGGTAAAAGTGTGTCAAGGGGTTCAGGTTGCTAGGTGGAAAGACATTTCACTGTGGTATATTTGGCTGGGGACACATGGCTGAAGTGAAATTCAGTGGTAGAGACAGAGGGCTGTCAAAATCACTGCTAGCACAGAAAAGCATGCAGTGCCATGATCACAGCTTCAGTAGTTAAGTGTACAGGAGGAAATAATGTCCATGGTCTCCAAGGGCCCCTGGAGACAGCAGGCAGCATGGCAGGCATCAGCAGCAGGTTGCCCAGTGGACATGTCAGTGGCAGTGTGAATACAATGTATAATTGGCAATGCCTTTATTAATGGTGTGTGGACTGTTCTACCCTCTGAAGTGTCTAGGGCACATTGCCTAAAATAGATACTGGAGAATAAAAGTGCCTATAGCAACATGTAAGCTTTTGTTCATGTGATATCTCACTTCTACATATTGTAGTTACATAAGCATAAATTGTACACCAAGCACAGCACACATTACTTCCCTTGCCCACATGCACTTGTTTATTGAAGCTGTGGGCATGGTACTGTGTGCGTCTCTATGTTTGCAATGAATTTGTGATAGCCATATTCTTCTGCTACTAAATTTCACTTCTGCCATGTTTCTCCAACCAAATGTACTGCAGAGAAATGTCTCACCACTTAGCAGCCTGAACCTGTATCAAGGCTTAATGTCCCAAATCCATTAGAAACACAAATACTTAAGTGATTACATGAGTTCCATCTGAAAATAATAAGATACAATAAAAGAGCAGCAGATGCAATGTTTTGGCCAGGAATATTAGTTCAGCTAGAACAAGTATTACTGATTTTTGCCGCCTGCAATGTATATCATAGTAATCTTAAAGAATAAATGCTACACTTCTCAGTTCCAGATTGCCAATTGAGCCAGGAGGGTATAGATTTGTTCAATTTAGAGAAGCCATTGATCTCATATGTGTGGATTATTACTTCAAGTTCCCTGAAATGATTACACTTAAAGCCACAACAGTACAAGTGTGCTCAGTGATTCAAAGTCTGTATTCCTGGGAAAAAGAATAATTAATGTTCATATATCTGATCATGGTCCACAATATAGAATTTTGGAGTTCAGGAGGATAGGTCAGCAGAAATGTCTTAAATATTTCTGTTCCATGAAAATAGAGACTGTGAAAACTATGATGTTCAGGAGCTACAGAGAGATAACCCTGGAATTATGTCTGGAGGTGAATTTGTGATGCAGCAAGAACTGTCAAACAATAAGACCAACAATCATTTGCAAATAGTCCTGTTAAATTTACTTGTTGTAGTGGACTGTTGAATAAAACAGACGGGTATATGGACAGTTCCAGAGTTAAAATGGATTGTAAGGAATGAAAAGATGAATTATTAAAAATGCCCTTTTTCAATAGTATACTAAAGTTTGTTTTAACATAAACAGCCCATGACATGCTTATTGTATAGTAGTGATGTTAAGTGTAAGTCATTAGTATAACATAAGGCATGCCACCACACACACACACACACACACACACACACACACACACACTTGCATATGTATGCACATATGTGTGTGTGTGTGTGTGTATATATATATATATATATATATATATATATATATATATATATATATATATATATATATATATATATATATATTAATGAGGTAGCATGAGACAGAGTTGCATAAGATTTAGCCTTTTTTGCATTCTAAACAGATGGTCTTGCTGTTTTAATTGTGATTTGTTTGGATTAAGTAAATGTAAGAAAAGTCAGCAAGAGGATGTTAGTTAAGCAGGTGCATAACTCTCAAGTGTATGTCATTATTTATTTTACATTTGTTAACCAGGATAGTCCATCTGGGTGTAAGCCCATTTTCAGTGGAGGCCCAGGGAGAAAAGCTCCAGAAATACAAATTACATAGACATTAATATAAAAGCAACAAATACAATAATATAAAAAGAAAAAATACAAATGTACAATTGGCATCTTAGATATAACATCAAAATTATAGAAATAAGTAATAGTATAAAATAGTATAAAATGATATAAAAACTGTATAAGAAGGAATGAGTTGTTTAGTTAAGATAAAAGGTATTTGAAAGTATGTTTAGCTTTTTTAGTCAGGTTAATATAAAAACAAAAAGAGGAGAGGGGTTAGAAGACGGGAAAACATCAGGTATGTAAGCAGAGGTTCACAGGATGGGGAATAAGACATATAGGGAAGAAGCTATCCTGGGTTAATACAGGAGCAGGTCCAGTTGCTATATAGATAGTCTTTTAGGTGTTTATTGACTAGCGATATGTCTGTGAAGTTTAAGATATGTTGGGGAATAGTGTTCCAGATTTTAGAGATGTGGTGGGAATAGAGGGAATCCCCAGCCTTATTGTTGCTTTTGGAGACTTGTAAGAGTGTTTTATGTATAGAACAGAATTGCTGAGTATGTGTGTAAGGTTGGATTAGGTGTTACAATGTTGGGATTCTATCAGGCTGATGTACTAAGTGGCGGGTAATAATAAGTTGAGTATACGTCAGGTGTTGGGGGAGTTCTAACCAATTGTCATAAGGAGGAGCACTGGTGAGACCTGTGTGGAGAATTGGTGCAACACTTAGCTATTTTGTTATAGCAGGATTCAAGTTTGGAAAGTTCAGTTTTGCTAAGTGTGGTAAAGATCGGAGAAGCATAGAACAGAGTAGTTAGAAGGTGAGTTCTGGTGATATTCAGTCTGGCTTGGTTTGTAAGAAATGACATAAGCCGGTAGAGAGAGACAAGTTTAATATGTGTTTCTTAATGGATTGAGAAAGGTGCATGTCGAATTTCAATTTGTTCGAGGTGTTGTTAGAGGAGTATATTTGGAAAGAGGTTGGAGGTATGGATGATTTGTTGGGGAGAAAAAGCATGAGCTTGGTCTTGCTTGGATTCAAGATAAGGTTAGATTTGTTTAGCCAAGATTCTACTTATAGAAAGGATTGTGCGATTTCCACTAACTGTGTGAAGGAATATGCATTACATATGAGGGTAGAATCATCTGCATATTGAATAACTTAGGCTAGAGGAGTGGAATGATGCAACTGATTACTAAATATGTTGAAAAGGAGGGGACCTAATATGGAACCTTGTGGGACTCCAGTATTAACAGGAAGTAAAGATGATAGCTCCTTTTTCCACCTAACAGCTTGTTGTCGTTTAGTTAGGTAATTGTGAAACCATGATAGGGTAGCGTGGCTAATGTTTAAAGTGGCTAGCTTAGATAATTTCTGGTGTGAAACTGTGTGAAAGGCATTAGAGAGCTCAAGAAAGACAAGTTTGTTTTGGTATCTGTATTGATTTATAGTGTTTGTAAAACTTATTAGGGGATTGTGGTGCTATGGTGGGGGTGAAAACCATGTTGAGTATGAGATAGGTGGTTGTTAGAAGGTGATTTAGAATTTGTGTATGAATGCATTTTGTAAGTATTTTAGACTGGGTTGAAAGGATGGCAATTAGTCTGTAGTTTGTGAGTTCCATGAAATGTCCACCTTTATGCAGAGGAGTGACGTAAGAGATTTTCCAGTGTAGTGGGACATAGCTTTCAGTAATAGAGCGATTGATATGGAGTATGTGATAACTTCAGCAGCAGTTTTAAGGAATTCTGATGGTAAATTATCTGTGGCAAGGCTGGTAGGTTTGAGTTTTTAAGAAGTTTGTATATGGTGTGAGTTGGAACAGGTTGTAAAGAGAAAGTATTTGATGGATAGGACCTTGGGTGATGTATTTTGGTTGGGTTCCTGTCAGAAGAACGAAGACGCATTATGTTGAATGTGCCTTCATCGAACTGTAAATGACAAAAATGCAAAATGACGAAGCGACTTTTAAGTGAATTCTTTCCCTGGGAAAGAAGTCGCTTGGCTGCTTCCGGCACTTTGCCGTTTTCAGCACTGTAGTGCGATCTCGGAGTTGGTATATTTAAGTAGGGGGGGTATGGGTGGCACAGCCCCCCACTTAAAATAGTGGTTAGCGTGTTTTTTTTTTTTTTTTGGGAACAGCAAATTTTTTCCCTTGGAAAATATTTGCTGTTCTGGCTGTTCGCTCTTTTTTGTTTTCGTTCTTTTGTGGTCGATATAACAGCGTTCGATCTTTTGGTCATTAGCTGTTATAACATAAACCCATTTAGGTTATGTTTGCTGAGAGAGTATCTAGAGTTTATGAAGAAGGAATTGAACTGAGGCGGATGTACTGGGTATAGGTGTGGTAGTGTTGCCAGACTGAAGAAGTTTGTTAATGGTGAACCAGAATTTGTTGGAGTTGTTTTGATGCTTTTTCTGGGCAGTGATGTAGTATGTTTTTATCTGCTTTTATTTGGGATTTTGCTTTATTTCTGAGCTGTTTATATAGCTTTAAGTTAGCCTTATTTCTGTTAGTTGACCATTGTAACCATGCCTTGTCCCTTTCTTTCAGAAGATTTTTGGTGTCATTTGATAGCCATGGTGAATGGAACGTTCCTCTTTTTAAGTCAAAAAAAGTTCATGTCCCTCATTGTTTCATACTGAAAGGGTTTTTTAAATTGATATCCTTGGTAAATAATAC
>NC_056743.1:802959168-802984168 GCF_019279795.1 Protopterus annectens | reverse complement strand
TCTTAGTAATGAGATGTGCTGCACAGAAGGATTTTCTGACCACAGTGACAATGTGGTGGTCAAAAGAGAGGCTGCTGTCAACCTGTGTCCCCAGATCTCTTATAACACCTTCTATGCTCAGTGGACTACCATCGATGTGGTAACTTATGGGAACCAGGTTTTTCTAAAAGGGATGACAACACAATTTTTGGTATTGAGCATAAGGCCATGGTTTTGACACCAGTCGTTCATCTCAGTGAGGCCTTTCTGTAGGATGTCAACATCACTTGGGGAGTTAATAATAGCTCCCAACTTGCAATCGTCTGTGAACTTTGTCAGCCAGAGACCCTTTGTGTTGGCCTGGGCTTCAGAGAAGTAGATACCAAACAGGAGAGGACCCAGGACCGAACCCTGTGGGACTCCACTTATGACTAATCTGCAGTCTGACTTGAAGTCAGCTACTTTCACACTGTGGGTTCTATCTGTGAGCCAGTTTACAACCCACCTAGTAATATAGGGGTTGATGGCTAGCTTAGTGAGTTTTTCTATGATTCCTGAGTGGGGAATGGTATCAAAAGCCTTGGCCAGATCAAGATAGGCTGTATGAACCACCTTGCCTTCATCCACAGCTCTGGTGACTGACTCAAAGAAGTCGATCAAGTTGAGCAGGCATGATCTACCCTTCACATAACCAAACTCTGTGGGATCCAGAGTTTGGAGATTCCCTATATCCTTGTTTATTAGGTACATGATGATGGATTCCATAGCTTTGCATATCAGACTTGTTAGGATAATGGGGCGATAGTTCCCAGGGTCTGTAATCACTCCTTCTTTGTGGAGAAGGATGACTGCACCAGTGTGCCATTCGGTAGGGACAAAACCTGAGGTGAGGCTGTGATTGAACAGGGCACACAGGTGAGGTGCCAGTTCACTCTGCAGTTTATGTAGAACACAGCCAGGGATATTGTCAGGTCCCATGGAAGCTGTATTCCTGGCCTTGGACGGTGCTGTTTTAACCTGTGCAGCAGTAATACTGGGTGCCTGAAAATCTACTGGTATTGTGATTGGTCCTTTGGGGGGGGAGTAAAGTTGGCACTGAATCTGTTGGCCAGTATATTGGCAATATATGTTGGCTTGGTATAGGAGGTACCATTGTTCAGTAGCTCAGAGCAAATCTGTGGATTGCCATGGAGATTTTTTTACATAACTATAGAAGGCCTTGTGGTTGTCTTTAGTATCTGCTGAAATTCTGTTTTCATAGCTAGCTTTAGAGGATTTGATGAGGAATCTCAACTTTTTGTTAAGGCTGATAAGTGAGTTTTTCCAGTGTTGGAACTTCACCTTATTCTGCATTAGTTTCCTCCTTCTGTTGTAGAGTTTGTTTATGGCAGGGGATCACCAGATTGGCTAACTGTTTTTGGGGGAGAGTGTCTTGATTTTATTGGGTATGGTGAGATCCAAGCATTTGTGTACGTGTTTGTACAGTTCATTGGTGTATGATTTGGCAGACATGCAACTATTCTCCATTTGCATGGGTGCCATGAAGCTAACCACTTCTATTTTTAGGAGCCCAAGGTTAGCTTTGGAGAAGTTTTTCATGGTGGTTACCTTTGTGGGGGATGTGGATTTCCAGGGTGATTAGTTTGTGGTCAGATCTAACCAGGGAGGAGTTAACTATGGGTGTAATGCAACAGTCGCCCATGTTAGTAATGACCAGGTCAAAGATGTTGCTACCTCTAGTGGGGATAAGAACAAGCTGGCCCAGAGCATTTGAATTAATGAATTCCAGGAAACATCGGTTAGGTGCAGTGGTACATGAGTAGTTTTCCCAGTTAATGGAGGGGTAGTTGAAGTCGCCCAGTATGAGAGTGTTAGGTTGGACCCTAATATTCTCCAATGTGCTTAGGAACGTGGAGTGTGAGTCTTGGGACATTGTTAACAGGCTATGACCTGAATCGCTGCCTTACCCAATGTTAGCTGCACCTGAAGTATCTCTGATGTGTTATGTTGGACTACCAGTCTGGAGGTGTGCACATCCTTTATGAATATGGAAACACCACCACCTTTGGAGCTTTGGTCCAAGTTCTGGGACTGAAAGGTGTGGAATGAATTATAGCCTGGTAGTGCAGGGGTGCTTTCTGCTGTCTTGAACCAGGTATCTGTTACAGCACAAATGTCGATGTTCTCCATTTTAAGGAGTGCTTCGAGCGAGTGCATTTTCAGATTTAGACTTGGTGGTAATTTGGTCTTTGGAACTATAGGGATGGCAAGAGCCTTGGCCAGTATCCGGAAGTCCAGGGGTGACAGATGCAGACCATCTCTGGCAAAGCATCGAGGTCTGTTAATCATGTCATCCTAGGCAGATACTGGATCCCCTTAAAATGACACCAGAAACTTAGCCAACTGTTGAAATTGATCATTTTCTGCTTGTAGAGTGGTATCATTCTGAGTGATGGTAGGATGCTCCTCAGGGCTAGGGTCATACCCGCCTGGGCTACATAATCTGAGAGCTCCTCCATGTCTCTTTTCATGTAGTCCAGGGAGGTACATCTCAGGTCATTCACACCCACATGTACAATGACAGAGTCATATTTGTACCTGTTGTTGAGGGACCTGAGTGCGTATGTTAGGTGGCGGATCCTGGAACCTGACAGGCAGCTGACTGTTACTTTCTCCTTAGTGAGTGGGACATCAGTGTGCCTCACTATCGAGTGTGTTGGGCATGCTGTTCTGCCTTAGGGGCTTTGGTTGAGTGGCACACTGTTTAGGAGAATTATGTGTCTCATGATTAGTGTTGTGTTGTGGTGGTCGAGTGCATTTCTGCCTTGGAGGTGTCTGCTGTTTGGATAGATTTTTATCGAGAGCCTCCACAAAGGTGGGTGTGTGGTTTGTGTTTTCATGTGAAGGCAGTGCTGGTGTGTGTTCTGGAGGGCTATTTGTTCTATGTGGTGTGGTGCAAGTGTTGACCTTCTCCTCTTGACCAAATATTTTTGTTTTATTTTTTTGTAAAGTGGAAAGGGAGAAAGGATAAACAGAAGATAATTCAAGGTTAATGACCTAAGTGGGTTGGCCTTCTAAAATGTTCTCTCTGTATTTGGTAGAATGAGCTAATGACACTAGACTGGGATATAGCTGGGATAGAGCTGAACAGATGGGACTGGTAGGAGCGTCTGAAATCAAAATATGATCTCACTGTACAATAATCTGCATTCAAAGAGCAGTAAGAAAGCATACAATCCGGGGTATTAAATCACAGCCTAAAGTTTGAAATGTTTTTTTCACGTAAAGGTCAAATTATGTCACAGAAGATATATTTATGAATGTAATATATATCATTTGAATTAGTAACCAAAAACACAAACACTAACAAAGGCAAACAAATGAAAAATAAAGGAACCACAAGTGAACACCAAGCCATTTATAATTTGAAATACTGAGCACTTTCTTCTTTAATTGAAACAGTCTTCTCCAGAGTACAAACTGTTTAAAAACACCACACTTTAAAAATAATTCATAAATCAATAAAATCAGTCCAAAAGGCATATATAAAAACGTCATACATGCATGCATAATAAATTAACTTTTTTTAATTTATTTTGGTGTGCAACAGGAAGTTCTATGCGATTGGTTTAAGAGTAATTTATTATGCATGCATGAAGTTTTTATGTATGCCTTTTGGAGTGATTTTATTGGTTTCTGAATTCTTTTTAATGTGTGGTGTTTTTAAACAATCTGTACTCTGGAGAAGACTGTTTCAATTAAAGGCAAAAATGCTCAGTATTTCAATTATAAATGGCTTAGTGTTCTCTTGTGGTTTCATTATTTATCATTTGAATTACATTTAAAGAAAAAAATAGCTGGTCTGTGCTATTTGTCATTTACCCTGCTTTCTTCTAACTATGTCTGTATGTATATCACATTAAGAAAAGAAGTAGTTTTAATGCACTAGCGAAACATGTGTTAGTTACCAATGAACAACATGTTTTTAAATTTGTTGTCTTATGTAGAACATTCACTGATATAAGAGGGGGTGATATAAAAGCAAGGACTGAGGAAAAAGAAGCTGAACGGATTATTAGGTTAAGGGCTAGTTCAGGGCATGTACTGAATGATTCTGTTCCTATAAGACCAATATTAAAAAAGAGACCATTGAATAGGTGAATGTTGAATTTTTTAGAACTTTACGTATGCTTTTAACATATATTTTTTATACTATATAAGTTTAGAATTTGTAAGAGTGGATCAAGAAAGTAACACTTAGAATGTGTATATATGCCTTTCAAAATGGTTAAGCAGAGTTATGTGACTGACTTTAAGTGTTATATAAGGTGTGTGTATTTTAATGGTTGTTATACACCTGAAGAAGCTGTTTGTGAAAGCGCTTGTGTACCAATAAAACTGTGTTGCAGCCGAGTGGAATCCAGATCTTTGTTCTGTGGTTGGAGAAATTTGAGTATACACCTTATTAAGCTGAGGTTGCTGTTTTGGAGTATATTTTTTTACTAAACTGAAGCTGCTGTTCTGAAGCCTCACTTTTGCAGTTCATGGACTTTGTGTTTACTTTGTGGATACCCTAAATACTTTTATGCAAAGGTGCCTGTAACATTGGGTGGTTTGTATCATTTAGAAGTTTCTACATTTTTTACCCAAAAGTTCAGGAGTTATGGCTACTGAAATGGATAACATAGAACTTGAATATACACCAGGCTTAAAACTGAAATGGACTGAAAACAACTTAGAATTATTTTTATCCAAGGTGAGTGAAGAAGAAAATCCACTTTTGAAAAGTGATATGGTCATTGAAGGGACAGAACATTCTAATATAGACTTTTTGGCCATGAGAAGTGATATTTTCTCATTAGAAAAAGATTTATATAAACTAAAATGGGTACAATATGAGAAGTTTCATTTAGAAGCTTGTTTAACAGAACGTGTTATACCTTGTGGTTTAAGAGTGCTCAAAATGCCTGCACAGACTGAGTGTGACTCCATATTGCTAAGTGAATGGCAACAACTAAATATAAACACTAGCTTGGGGTATTTAAAGCTGCTAGTAGCGGCAGCAGAGAGAAAAATGATAAAAACTAATGGCAGTATAAAGAAAAAATATACTGACATATGTAAAACTTATACTACAGAAGCACTGTTTAAACCAATGACTGATATGGTTGAGAATCTGACAGTATATGCCAGAAAGCTTCTACAAATTAAATTAAAGAAGCTTTGTAGAGATTGGAAGGACTTCTCGTTGGTCCATATCTTCACTTGACCACGAGATGTAAATGACCATAATAGTATGGTGCCTAATATTGATTCAATGCCCCAACAAGTAAATGAGAGAATTCAGTTTGTACAAAATTCGACTTCTAGAGAGATACAGATTGGTCAAGTGGAAGCAGACAGGCATGGTCGTGATGACGAGCGTGGTTGTGATGACAATAGAGCAAACGCCTTGAAGTCTGATGTTTCGAATGCACTGGTGACATCTAACCGTGGAGCAAGGAAGAAGACGTTTCAAGTAAGTGCAGAAGTACATCGCAAAGCAGAAAATGAAACCTCCAACATTAAAAACGCATCAGCACATCCAACTTCTTCTTTTTTAAAAGGAACTGGCCCTTTAAGCTTGAATTTTCCTCTGCCTATAAGGGAGAGATCTATGAGCAGGAATGGGAGAGGCGGACCGCAACAACAACAGAGGGGGAGAAGTATAGTGAGAAACAAGAGAAAACTCAACGAAGGTCCGCTGAGTCCATTTACAATAAAAAAGGCCTTCCAACAAGTAAGACATTAATTGTAAATTTATCAGATT
This sequence comes from Protopterus annectens, assembly GCF_019279795.1. Classification (NCBI taxonomy): domain Eukaryota; kingdom Metazoa; phylum Chordata; order Ceratodontiformes; family Protopteridae; genus Protopterus; species Protopterus annectens. The sequence goes on along the minus strand of NC_056743.1, from coordinate 802,978,380 downwards.
ATGGTTTAACACATTCTGAATCAAACGTGTTAGAAAAGGGGTTATCTTTTATACCGGCTATGGACATGAACATCACTGATATTATTTTCGATTTGAAACTGTTTACCCGTAACTTGTCTTTGAAAACATTATTTGGTAATGAGCAGAAAGAGTCTGATGCTACATTCAGGAAACCAAGTCTTTTTGTACCAAAACAAAATGCTTTAATCAATGCATTTGAGAAAACTTGTATTTCTGATATGTATAAAATGTATTATGAGTGGAAACAACTTAAGGAAAGTGGCAAATGGCATAATTTAAGTAAAGAAGAATTTAAAGCTATGCATGATTTAGAGAGTAATAACCAGATAACTATTAGGCCAGCAGACAAGGGAGGGCAAATGGTGGTTATGAATAGAGTTGATTACAATAGTTTGATGCTAGAAATGCTGGATAATACTTACTTCTATCAAAAAATTACATCCATACAAAGTAAAAATATGATATCAAGGGTAGAAAAAGAAATTAGACACCTTGAGGAACTAAAGCTTTGTGATAATAATATGGTCAAATATTTAGTAGTTACAGATCCAACTATTCCAAAGGTTCAGGGGTTGCCTAAACTCCATAAAAATTCCATCAGACCCCCAATGAGACCAATAGTAGCCGGAAAAAATTGGTGTACTGAACCGGCTTCAATATTCATTGAGAAAAACTTGAAGGCCCTGATATACAAATCAAAGTATATCTTGAAAGATACAGAGCAGTTTCTCAGAGATTTATATGAATTTACTAATGAAACAAATGTTTCAGAACAGTACTTTTTCGTTAAATTAGATGTAGTATCGCTGTTTACAGTTATACCAAGTTCAGTTGGTATTAGAAATGTGATACATCTATTAGAGATGAATAAGGAATTTGGAAGTAGAACCATAGGAATATTACAAAGACTGTTAAAAATAGTGCTTGAAAATAACATTTTTGTATTTAGGGAAGATATGTATTGGCAAAAGAATGGAGTGGCAATGGGCACTCCTTGTGCTAATAGTTATGCCAATGCCGTTATGTCCAAATGGGAAATGGAAAATGTCATAAAAGGAAAATTTGATAAAATGATTATGTTTTATAGGAGATTTGTAGATGATCTCTTTATTTTACGGAGAGGGACAGAAAGTCAGTCATATGAATTCTTAGAATTCATTAATAACTCTACAGAATTTCTTAACTTTACCATGAATTGTTCTACTGATGATATCAGTTTTTTGGATGTTTATGTAGAGAAAGATAGTACAGGTAAGATTAGCACAAGAATGTACAGAAAGACCTGCCATGCAAACAAATTATTAAGGAGAGATAGTATGCATCCCAATTTTATATTCAGAAATGTAGCACAAAACCAGTTCCTAAGGGCGTCAAGATTAAGTGTAAAAACCGAAGAATATGAGAAACAACTAATTTTGACAGGAAAAGAATTACTAGATAGAGGCTATGATAACAGAATGGTAACTAAAAACATGGAAGATGTGATGAGTAAAAGAGAGAATAAGGCTAAACCATATTTCTCAAATCAATTAGTGAATGGGAAAGAGAAAGTGACTCACAAGAATGTAAGGATGTGTTTAAATTATTCAAGAGATGTTGGGCTGTACACTAATATTATAAATGAACATTGGACTATATTAACATCAGATTGTAAAATGAAAGAGTTAGTAGGCACAAAGCCACAATTTAGCTTTAAAAATAAGAAGAATTTAAAAAGAAGGCTCTGTATAGACAGAGAACTGAAAGGTAGAGAAAATGAAAAGGGCACTAGACCATGTGGCAAGTGCAACTGTTGTAGTTTTATTTGTAATAATTCACAATTTAAACACCCTGACACAGGGGGGAGACGTTTTATCTGCGAACATATGCGAAATGTGATACAGCACATGTAGTATATCTGGCTATCTGCCAGGCATGTCACAAATTTTATGTAGGGAAACAGATAGTCTTTTAAAAGATAGGATAAGAGAGCACCTATATCACATTAAGAAAATAAGTAGTTTTAATGCACTAGCGAAGCATGTGTCAGTTACCAATGAACAACATGTTTTTAAATTTGTTGTCTTATGTAGAACATTCACTGATATAAGAGGGGGTGATATAAAAGCAAGGACTGAGGAAAAAAAAGCTGAATGGATTATTAGGTTAAGGGCTAGTTCAGGGCATGGACTGAATGATTCTGTTCCTATAAGACCAATATTAAAAAAGAGACCATTGAATAGGTGAATGTTGAATTTTTTAGAACTTTACGTATGCTTTTAACATATATTTTTTATATTTTTTATACTATATAAGTTTAGAATTTGTAAGAGTGGATCAAGAAAGTAACACTTAGAATGTGTATATATGCCTTTCAAAATGGTTAAGCCAAGTCATGTGACTGACTTTAAGTGTTATATAAGGTGTGTGTATTTTAATGGTTGTTATACACCTGAAGAAGCTGTTTGTGAAAGCGCTTGTGTACTAATAAAACTGTGTTGCAGCCGAGTGGAATCCAGATCTTTGTTCTGTGGTTGGAGAAATTTGAGTATACACCTTATTAAGCTGAGGTTGCTGTTTTGGAGTATATTTTTTTACTAAACTGAAGCTGCTGTTCTGAAGCCTCACCTTTGCAGTTCATGGAGTTTGTGTTTACTTTGTGGATACTCTGAATACTTTTATGCAAAGGTGCCTGTAACTTTGGGTGGTTTGTGTCATTTAATACTGTACTGTGTTGTACTTTTAAAGGGGGTGAATGCTGCAGTCCTGAGAATGTCCTCTTTGGTGGAGATACTTAGTAACAATGAACCTGTTATCAGTTTGCCATCCATTCCCTATTGCAATATTACTAGCTTATCATTATTTTAATGTAGCATAGGCAATTTATTCCTCAAGAGTAACAGACACTTTATTTGTAGATGAAACAATGAAATATAAAGTTGTGTGCTAGCAGCAACCTATTCATTAGTTATTGATCTCTTTAATGTGGAATTATTTAGATGACTTTTACTTCTGCAGAGATTGTGCATATTTACTGATACTGGTGGATTGTAGGAGTTTGAGTAGACTTTTATGATGGAAATGTTCTGAAATGGGCAGTTTTGTCATTATTGGTCCATGCATTTTGTTTCATTGTTTACTGGAAAAATGTTCAAAACAATAAATTTAAAATGCCCTCCAACAACTGTACTGTATTATACAAGTAATATAATTTAATACAATCAGGAAGGTGTATCAAAGAACACATGTATGTTTCCTGTGCAATGGGCCTATGATTTGAAAACTGCCCAAGTTCATCTTTATCTGCCACTGGCCAGATGTATTTTCTTTGAATGTGGGTTTTGGTGCTGTTTCAATGAATGTGAGTTTCAAGGGCAGATACATTTTAATGCTAAGTCTATTTTCATTGTGAAACTGCATTGCTTTGTTTACCAGATGTCTATTAGTGTTTGTGCTGTAAAATGTAAAATAAAACTTGTAAATGAAATCCAAATCATCGTAGAAGTAAATAAAGCAGTATGCACAAGACAGTGTTTATGGTAAATGGGGCAAAATAGCCAATTAATGGGACATTGAAATAGCTCCAGTGGGTAGCCCCATTTGACCATGATTTTGTGAGGGGGGAAGGGAGGCAAACTCAGCCCCAGCTGAACTATACCTCTCAACTGTCCAGATGTTTGCAGAATTAATAGATTTTTGTTTCTTATTTTTGGTTTGTTCCTCATAACATTTGTGGTTTTTTGGCAAATCATTTAGGAACAAGGTCATTAAATAATGACAGGCATTGAGTTTCAGACTTCATACCCTTTATGCATGCTAAAGCAAGACCTGTTATTCTGTCAACTGTCTAAGTTTATACAAGAGCAGTTTTTAGTACTGTTTGTTCCCCCATTTGGCCTTGTCCAGATTTCCTGTGTTAAAAGGTTGAGATGTATGAGGAAATAAATCACTTTATAGAATTAGGTATATCCAAACCTCTCAACTGTCCCTGATTTTGGCTCAAAATGTTGCTCTCCCCCTAATAATCCCTCCATAAAATGACAAATTTGGAAGAAAACGTGGAGGGTTTACAATTAATAAACAATTGTAATGATTAGAGTTATAGATTACTTTTAATTTCAGAAATCCATGTAGATTCTCTTATTTTGTCAGCTGCTCAAGTTAACAGGTTCCCAGCTGTATTGTGTTGTGTTGTTATTTTATATTTTTGCATCACATTTTTGGTCCGTTTTTCATAAAATTGTGGTTTTCTGGCAAATTAATGGCAAATAATTAAAGACTGAAGTTAGAAAATAATGACAGACATTTGAGTTTCAGATTTCATACCCTTCCGAAAATTCATACTAATGCAAGACCTACTATTATATTATCTTTCTAAGTTTATAAGAACAATATTTAAAAATTTTCCTTATTTTTGGGCCTTTTTGGCACTTCTATTTATGGCTTTGTCCAGATTTCTTGCTCTGAGGTTGAGAGGCATGACAAATGTGTCAGGGCCATCACTGCCAGCCAGAGACATTTCAAATTGTGACATACTTGTTGCACCCCACTCCCCCACATAGTGGCTCTGGATGTATCCAAGCAAGGCAAGGAGCAGTTATGCAAGTGTAAGTGTGTAGATTAGCCTCCCATCCAAGGTAGACACAAGTACTACAGTGGCTTTTCATCTATCCTTGATTTTGAAGAATGTTCTGGTTTTCTGTCATATTTTTATACTGTTGATTTATGTTTCTTTTTATTCAGAAAATGCAGGTTGTTGCAGAGCCTGTTGCTCCGTGTTTAAGTAACAGTGCTTTAATGACCATCAGGTAAGCTTGTCTGAGATTGTAAGATGCAAGTAAGCTTTAATAAGCATACTGTTAAAAAATTGCCAACACTGAAAGCCTTTTTGTTGTTGCCATGCAGAGAATATTTACATAAGTAGATTGCGTATAAGCCTTAGGTATTGAAATGCATATGACAGTATTTGTAATAAAGGACAGGATTACAGTATTTTCAGAAGCTCATTACATTTGCTGGAGACTTGCAGTCATCTCTGCAGGCTTTACCCATATATTAAACAGAATGCCAATCTATCATGTGTGGTCCATAACCTGTGCAGTAATCCTTTAAGCAATTTATCTTGCGCTTGTTTCTTGTTTGCTGTTCATTTTTTACCTTGATCATGTTTTCCCCATGAAACAAGTAGATAGTTGTTGTCAGGCATCAGGTCATTTTTGGCTAAGAAACATTTTTACAAGTGGGGGTATCACAGAGATTGCTACTTTCAGCATGTTACTTGGTACTTTTATAAAGGTGAATATAAATTATAATTAGAACTGCAGTGCAATGAGAAGTGATTTGAGTTGAGTGCTGCTTGTTTTTTTATACTTGATTTTGACTGGCATTCCAGTAAAGTATTTAAAAAGTAATTTCTTTTTTCATGCCTTACAACCTTTTTGTTTCCATCTAGATATTAATTAAGCTGTCATGTAGCCAATGCATTGAAATATTTTTTTCTTCTACACTTTGTTTTGACTTGATTGATTGGACTCTCATAATGACAGTTTGGCACCCAGGGCAGCGTATTTAATTAAAGTCCCAGTTTTTGCAGTTTTTAGCATAGCCCCACCCCTTTCTAATTGGCCACACCCCTTCCAATTGACCCCACAAAATCAGCTGCCTCCTGCAGCCCCTCTTTGATTTGAAGCCACCAACTGCCACTGTACAGGATTATCATTTGATTTTTAACTATAAAAAGTAGCAGTTACAAGTATAATTCTTTTACACATGAAAAAAAACATTAACATTTTCTTTCATTTTCTGATAATGATGAAGTTAATGTAAACATTATTTGGGATATATTAAACTGTAAGTGTATGGTAGACTTTAAAATTGGTGTAGAAATAAATTAAATTAACGGGAAAAATCAAATATCCTAAATTCAAGAAAATCGTAACTAATTAATTTCAGGAGTTCAGACTGGAGGAGCTGTATATGTAAATACGATTAAGACTTTGTGCCCAGAATTTAAGCAAAAATTAGACAATAGAACTGACACTACTTTACAAAGCACATTTTTTTTCATTTTCATGATATCCTAGTGGAAGCATAATCAAGATAGAAGATAAAATTAAACTCTAAATTGAAACAAATAAACGGTTTTCAGAATCTCAATAATAAAGAAAAATGAACTGATATTGAAGATATTTATACATGGTCAGAAATTACTATGGAAATATTAATACCAATAATAAAAGATGAGTTTAAATGACTCAGAAATTGGAAATTATATTAAATTAGCATTACAAAGTGGTTAACAACAGATAATATTAATTATTTACCTAAACTTATGAAATACTAGATGTTAAATATCATATTAAATATTAAAATAATATAAAGCTATAGATGAACTTCTGCCTAAAACATAAAAAGTCTACCACAACAATGACTTATTTATTACAGTTTATATTTCTGTGCAATACAATAAATTAATTGCATTTCCCTTGAAATATACTTTGACACACCAAAGTTATGCTGCTTAAGGTCAGGTATATTTAGCAATATTTATCCTTTGCTGCCTTAAATTGTTCTTATTTTATAACATACTTGAAAGTGTTAATCTTCCTAATAATTGTATTGATTTAATTAAATGTGGGTATCTAACTCTAAATGTTGGAAACATCTATGCCCCTATCTATAGAAATAAAAACTGAACAAAATAAGGTCATACAGTGCTGTAGAGGTGCAGGTGACTTCTGTGGTGGCCCTATGGGCAGTCACTGCTATCAACAGAGACCTTCAGCAAACAAAATAAGACAGGTAAATAAAATAAAGGTTTTGAAGTGGTTAAAATGATACAAAAATATGTTTGCAGGTGATCTATTACTAAAATTAACAGATGCTAAACTTTAGTAATGCTTGTTGTTTATTCTTTAAAAGATTTCCAGAGAATTTCAAATCTCAGATTTAAAGAACTTAAAATTAATTAATTCTTTATCAATAAATCAGAAGTACAATTAATTTCTTGTGAGAAACTTTAAATATAACTGAATCTGTAATCAAGTAAAATATCTAGGTGTTGTGTTATCACATACTTTAGATCACATAATAAAAAATCAAGCAGAATATCATTGATAATATCAAACAACTGATTTCTAATCAAACTAAAATATATTTTACTTTTGATGACAAACTATATTTGTAATGATTGTACTTTATATATTAATCACATTTTATTTCCTGATCTACCTGTTACAAATAAAATATGAATTTTGAAATCTTCTACAGGGACTACTTCCTCTCCAGTTAGGAAACTTTTATGTGGTAATTTGTCCAGTGAGCACTTTAATTCCACATAGAATAAGAATAATCTTTAAGAATTAGAATAGTATTTGTTGGAGTTGTAATATGAATATTAAAACAGGTTAGTAATATGCATTTTATCATTGCATAGCATTTAAGGAGTTTTGGATAAAATTCCAATCACTTAAACAATAAGTTTTTAATGTATTTTAATGAGCCTATTCCTACAGTGTTAGTCCTCATTAATTTCCATTCCTTTGATGTTTGTTAGCAGTAGTGTGAAAATATTTATAGACTCACTATCTATAGTGTTTGATGAAGAAATAAATATCAGTAAAATAGCATTATATTGAACTATTAACCATAATCAACAATGTTATTAGATATATGTTATAAAGATAATCTGTCAAACATTGGGTAATGTTAAATGATACCACAATGAATGATATAATGTTTAGTAACATTAATAGCATTAGATAGACTTGGTTTCATGTGGCATACTTGTATTACATGTGTATGTTTTTTTTTGTTAGATTATACTTAAGAGTTCTTCAAATAACAAGGCAATATTTTCAGGAAATATTGGATTTGTTTATTTATATCCATTATATGACTCGTGTATGTAATTAAAAATGTATGAATGGCATTATCATATGAAATAAAATGATATGATATTTGTTAGATGTCATTTGAATGCACAGCTTCTGTAAGTTTTACTACAAATGTTGTTTCTTGATGGCCTATCCGGAGTCTTATGTTGATGTTTTGACTTCAGTTACTATTCACTCTGACTATAAATGTGATTATTCTTCCTTTACATCTGTTGCCCTTCTTTAAAGTACAGTTTCTATAGCTGTTAATGTTAACTTTTTTCAAGATAGTGTCATCATCATCATCATCGACCTCCTTTTTCCCATTTTCTACATAGGGTCAGGGTGTTATGTCACTTGTCACCTTCACTCCTAATTCAGCACCACTCTCCTGCCTTCTTTGACTCTCATGCCTAACTGTCACAGGTCTTCTCTCACACAATCCATTCACCTCTTTGCTGGATATCCTCATTTCCCCCTGCCTTCTTCCTCTCTATCCAAATCTTCTTCAACAGATTGTCCTCTAGTTTCCTATACATGTGCCTGGACCACTGATCTGTTCTCTTTGGCCTTTCCTGTAATTGGAGCTACTTTGGCTTCTGCTGTTATGTCCTAATTTCTTTGTCTGTCCCACAGTGTGCGTCCTACCACCCATCTGAAGCACTTCATCTCCATCACCTCTAGCTTCCTCAACTGCTCTGTCTTTATTGGCCAGGTTTCTGTACCATACAGTAGTACTGGTCGGAACTCTGTTTTGTACATCTTACTTTTCAGCTTCTTTGGCATTCTTCTGTCATACACTACTCCTGACATTCTGTACCAGTTGGTTGCAGCCCCTCTGACTCCAGCTTTGACCTCCTCATTCAAACTTCCCTTCTCCTCAACCACCACTCACAGATGCTTGACCTTTTCTGCTGTTTGCTCTTCTATCTCATTTTTCAACTTCTTATGAATTTCCCCATTTGCTGCCATTACAACTATCTTATCTGTACTCAGTTTCATCCCATGTGCCTTCAGTTTTGCATTCCATTCCCCCTACCATTTGCTGAATTCTTGCTCAAAGTCTGCCTGCAATGGCACATCAACAGCATACAGCACCTTTGTTGACCTGTCCCCTCTGACCTATTTGCTAATGTAGTCCATCACCAGTATGAACAGCAGTGGGCTCAGAACTGAACCCTGATACACACTCGCTCCCAGTAGGAACACCTCTGTAAGACCGAGCACTGTTTGCACTTGAGTCATTGAGTCCTTGTACATAGATTGCACTAATTCTACCCATGTTTCTGGGACCCCAGACCACTGCAGGACTGACAAAACCAGCTTTCTTAGGACCTTGTTATATGCTTTTCCAAATCTAGGAATGTCCAGATGTACTTTTTCCTCATTTTTATATTCTTCTCAAGGATCTGTCTCACTACAAACATAAGGTCAGTTGCACTGCATCCTGATCTGAATCCAAACCGCGTATTTCTCATCTTACTTTCTACTACTCTACGTATTCATTTATCAGTCCCCCTGTCCAGAACTTTCATGCAGTGTAAATAAGAGTTTAGTACCTCTATACTGCCCACAGTTATGAATATCCCTTTTGTTCCTGACACTGGCACTATTATGCTTATTCTCCATCATTTTCAATATAGAGTGCATAAACATAAACAACTAAATACTGTTCATTTTAGATACAGTGGTACCATATGACTGTGAAGTGATACAGAGAGTTGTAGGTTTTAAATAAGATTTAGCCACCGTTTTTGTTATATTCCTTGTAGCATCCATGTTGGTAGTAGCATACTAAAATATATTGAACGGCAGAGTATAATAATCTTGGTCATAATAATATATGGCGGCAAAAATCCCTGCACCACTAGAAGTGATCTACTTAATTATATTAACTTGGAGGCTGCTCCACATTGATGACAGAGCATGTCATTCTACCCTTTCTCTGAAGTGGAGCAAATGTAATTATTACAGTTAAGTGGGGGGGGGCATGTAGTATGTGGGGAGGGAACAAAGAGCTAGCTCAGCTGTCCTACGTTTGGAGGAATATCGTTGTGCATCTGTGTTTTTATTATTTTACATTTATCTCAGTAGTTCATTGATTATGTAATGCTTACACATTGCTGAAGCTTCTCTTTTGGTAAATGTAACTTGGATGAGTAATTCATCAAAGCTCTATAATTTATGATTTAACAGAATTGGGCCTGCTTAACTGACATACTAGCCTTGGAAAATATATGGGCTGCTTACCAAGTGGCTGCTTCACAACCAGCAGCTGAAGAGACTCTTTGAAAGAACACTGCAGATATTACCACATGTTATGGAATGTGCTCTAATGGAACCCTGCAAACTTTTCCTGTGGAATCATAACCAATCCAAATGCAATCTATGATCTAATATGAAATAACGTGTTTCATCAGAGATACCTAACCTTGTAGGCATGAAAGAGACATAAAGCTTCCTCCACACTTTAGTTCTGGAAATATATGGAAACAGCTACCTTCTAAGATTGATTTATGCTGCTTTAGTAAATGTATCCTGATATAGAGCTATATCTAACGTAACCTGTGGCATGAACAAAGGATTGCAAGGCATGAATGAAAGATCTGCAGACAATGTTACTTTATCATTGTGATAAATCATGTTGTATAACTCAAAAAAACTTTTAACAGAAGGCAGAGCTACTGAATAAAATACATTCTAAAAGAGAAATTTCAATTGAATTGAAAACTTTTGACTTAAATGAAAGCTTTGCTAACCTCTAACAAAGGTTTCTGTAAGAGATAAGCTGATAAGTCTAGAACTGAGTCTTTATAGTGGAATACTGGAAATCTTCACACAACAAATGGAAGAAATAATCCAGAATGCCCGAAGGCTGAACTTTGAGATGTGAAAAAAAATTGTCACAACATTGGAGCAATGTTTCCTTTAATAAATAAAAGTTCCTTGTCAGAGAACATATCAGATTCACTGCATAGCAATCTAAGTTTTGGTTGTTATGCAATGAGCCCACTATGTCCTCTAGTTGAAGTGTTTTTTTTTTGTTCTTTTTAGTTTTGTTTCTGTCTTACACTATGCCTTTTCTTCTGGCCTTTCATTTGATTTCACATTGATACACTAGCCTTTACTTTATATTGTAAGAATACATAATACACATTGGAAAAGATATAGCAGGCATTTTCTTCAATGAGTGTGCATGTCAGCCAGCAGGAGGTGGGGTAGGGTGAAACACCAAAATGCAAAACCCTCTGATGGGTACCTAGATGATGCACACCCTGTGATCACTTGTCACCCTTTTAAGAGATGAATGAATGGCAAGATCAATTGTGAGAGGGGGTGGAAACAAATTGTCAGAAAGCAGGGGATGTAAAAAAATCAAGATAGGTCTCCAGACAGCATCTTACGTGGATACTAGAAAGAACCTCAAATAAATCTCTCCTGCTTTACAGGGAGGAAACATTCATTTTTGCAACAGTTTTCCTTAATATTTTGTACAGAATGCAAGATGCTTTGCTACAAAGATGATTTGATGTTTTAGGCATTTGTTTCTGATGAGCATGAGCAGCCTTAGGTCAACTGGTGCCCTAGGCAAAAGGGCTCCATGACACCCCCCACCACACCACCCAGTGCTCCCATCCTGGTCTACCTACACCAAACAAACACTGAAAAAGCGCCCCTGCTAGAGCAGCGCCCGAGGCAGCCACCTAGTTGGCCTATGGCTAAGGCCGGCTATGCTGATGAGGGATAGACACAAGCTCAGTCCTACATCATGACTGCAAAATTTCTTTTACTCAAACGTGTAAACATTTATTTCCAGTTTTTTGAACAAGGTGAGTTTCTGCACTTAATGATGTGGGTCTGTTTATAGAGGCAAAACAGATTTCAAGGGATCTCCTGATGCTACATATCCCTTTTGCAGGGCTGCAGAGGGGGATACTAAGTCATTTAAAAGAGCTGTCTCTGTCTGCAAGGTTGATAGGCTGAACGGAAAAGGAGCAGAGGAAGAGTCAAAAGAAATGTGCAGATGTAATTTTCTCTTGTTTTCTCTTATTCACCAGTTCCTGAAACAAAGAAGCTGTATTAGTGCCAAACAGAATATCAGATGAAACTGGAAGTGTTCTCATCTTAGAGGTAATACTCCCAAATAAGGCTGCTATTTTTCACTCATTGAACTTCTAGCCATTGCAAAAAGAGTGGATGATTTACATGCAAAAAATAAGTGTGCTAAATAATTGTATACATCTGTTAAAACACTCTATAGCCGGGATCATTAATTTACTTTCAGCACCATCTAACTGGTGTTAGATCATAAGTAAAAAAGATAATTGTTCAAGTCTTTTGCAATAGATCAACATATAAAATAATACTGGATAACCTGTCAGGACACCAAAATCGATTACTTAAGTGCCCAGCAATGAAAACAAAGTAGCTGGAAATAAATACAGAAAGACAATAGAATGTCTCCTCATCATCTTAGGGCATCTGATTGTTATTACCAAGTCAAGTAGCAAATGTGATTCAAAATTATTTGTATACATCAGCAAATTATGAAATATGTTCCCATTTGAAATTAGATCCATTTTTATTAATATCTCCTTCAGAAAGTCCTTAAAAGCCAACTTCAAACACAATTGGATGTGCAACTGTATTTCCTATAACATGCATACACCACAAACAATTACTCCTTCACACACCCCATATCAACATTAGTGCTGTCTCTTTGGGTATGACAGTACACTGTAATCTGCCTGCTTATGAATCAAGCTTATTCTGCTTCTGTTTTTGCAGCCGTAATTTTGCTTTTGTTTATGGTCATTACACTTTTATCTTCTTCTTAGCTCTGATCTTTAGCATAGAACTGATAAATATATTCCCATTTTATGATATGGTATTAACATGCTGTATAATTGCTTTCTTTCAATGACTAGATGCTTTGCTTTTGACAATTGCTGTATAATTTTGTATTTTACTGCATCCAAGTTGTATGGACCCTTCCCTCTTGGACTTCATTAAAAATGGAACTTTCCAGGTTTTCCAAGGCAACAAATCAAGATCTAAGGATGTTATAATTCCATTATACTCAGCCCTCATCAGACCAATAATTGAGAGCTCCTGCCTAGGTGATCGGGGTCAGGCAGAGCCCCCCACAATGGAAGTCCTTAAAGGAACACTGGGTAGACGGTGGTGGGGCATGGAAGACTACTGCCAGGTCAAAGGCATCCAACCTCACCCCGTACCCGCCAGCATTCCCAGAAAATGGCAAAGTCCCCAGAACTGCTCTAGATGGGAATGCAGGGAGACTTGGAGTACCTCATGAGAGCAGATCTGCCCCTCGGTGGCCAAGAGGAGTTCCACAGGGCCAGCTGGGATCAGAGGGAAGTTCACCTGAGAGGGTCCAAGGGCAGGTGTGATCTGGCATGATTAGGCAGCCTGCAAATGATATGTAGGAGATGGGGACTGTGATGCTCTTGATCAGAAAGGAGGGGGACTCATAAGTCCTCAAGAGAGTGGATTTACCCCTTGGCGGCTGATGGGAGTTCCACGAGGCCAGCTGGGATCATAGGGAAGTTCTCCTGAGAGGTGAGTGCATGCAAGATCTGGCATGATTTGGCAGCCTACAGGAGACATGGAGGAGGCAGAGTCCCCTGAGGTGAATCTGGGGCCATGGCCAGGGAAGCAGGTCTCTTGGCCAGGTTGAAGGGGAGGTCTGTAGGGGTCAGCCCTGATTGAAGTCCATAAGGCTGAACCAGGCAGACAGCAGCAGGGCCTGGAGACCTTCTGCCTGGGTGAGCAGGGTCAGGCAGAGCCCTCCATGACAGAAGTCCATAAGGGAGTGACTGGCAGATAGAGGTGGGGCCTGGAGAGCTCCTGTCTGGGTGAGCAGGGTCAGACAGAGCCCCCCCATAATGGAAGTCCTTAAGGAAATGCTGGGAGATGACTGTGGGGCCTGGAAGGCTCCTGCCAATGCAAAGACATCTGACCTCACCCTGTACCCAACTGTGTTCCCGAAAAATTGCAAAGTACCCAGAGCTGCTCTGGATGGGAAAGCAAGGGGACTCAGAAACCCTCATGAGAGCAGATCTGTCCCCCAGTGACCAATAGGAGTTCCACAGGCTCAGCTGGGATCAGAAGGAAGCTCCCCTGAGAGCCTCCAAGGGTACTCATGACCCAGCACAATTAGGCAGCCTGCAGGAGATAAGCAGGAGACAGAGTCTGTGATGCTCTGGATTGGAAAGGATGGGGACAGAGAAGTCCTCATGAGAACATATCTGCCCCTCAGTAGCCAAGGGGAGTTCCAGAAGGTCAGGCCAGACTGGACCAAAGCTTCCCTGAGAGACTCTGAGGGCATACATGATCTGGCAAGATTAGGTAGCCTGCAGGAGACATAGAGGTGGCGGGGTTCCCTGAGGTGAGGCAGGGGCTGTGGCCAGGGAAGGAGGTCTGCTGGCCAGGTGGAAGGGGAGACCTGGAGGGATTTTCCCTGAAAGAAGTCCATAAGAGATCACCCAGTGGATAGTGGCAGGTTATGCAGAGCTCCTGCCCAGGCAAAGGTATCTGACCTTGCCACATACCCAAAGGTATTCCCAAAAAAATGCAAAGTCCCCATAGGTTCTCTGGATCTGAAAGAAGGGGGGACTTGGAAGTTCTTATGAGAGTGGATCTGCCCCTTTATGGCTGAGGGGAGTTCTGCCATGCCAGTTCACTCCCAGATTGGTTGCTGAGCATGTGTGATCTAGCATGATTTGGCATCCTTCAGGAGTTAGGGTAGATAGGTTGGCCCTTCAGAGCAATCTGGGTGCAAGCCTCAAGGATGTCCTGCCAGGTGTCTGTGTGGGGTCAAGGAGCCTTCTCAGGCCTCTTCCACCCAACTGGAAGTCTGTATGAGAGTGGATCTGCCCTCTGCAGCTGAGGAGAGTTCCACAGGGCCAGTTGCATCTGCAGGTTCGCTACCCAGAAGGGCCAAAAGCATGAGCAATCTGGCAAGATTTGGCAGCCATCAGGAGTTAAGGGTAGATGGAGTGTCCCTTCTGCATGGGAGTGTGAGTCTGGGTCCCAGCCCCGGGGGGATAGCCTGCTAGGTGTCTGCAAGGGGCCAAGGAGCCTTTTCAGTCCTCTTCCACCCAACTAGATGTCCATATGAGAGCAGATCTGCCCTTCAGCAACCAAGAGGAGTTCCACAGGGCCAGTCGCACCCTGCTGGTTCTCTCCCCGGAAGAGCTGGTGGGCACATGCAATCTGGCACAATTTGACAACCTTCAGGAGTTAAGGGACGATGATGCATCCAGTCAGTGTGTGAGTCCAAGTACAGGTCCCAGCCACAGGAGATGTCCAAGAGAATGTGGGATTCATAGGGAGACCAGCTGCCAGCCCAAGATGAGCATTGCCACAGCCCCCCAGGTGCCATCCTCATCCCCACTGTTGCTTGATTAATTGTGCTGACCAACTGCCACTGGTGGAGGGCCCCCATGGCATGGCTGTGTGGGTCACAGTGTGCGGGTTGAGCTTCTCCACTTGGGGACCAAGGCATGTGTCGGGGCACAGAGAATTTCACACCTGACCGGATTAAAGTCAAGGCGAGACCGATGAGCCTGGGCTGAGGCGAAGGGTTCCTGTCACACACTGGGCCATTCCACTCCATGTCCACTGTCCACTGGCAGCAGCATGCCTTGAGTGCAGGAGCAAGGGTGGGAGGTTCACCCTCTCTTTCTCTGAGCCTGTGGCCTTCCAGAGTCACAGTCGCCGGTCCACAAACAGCACCCCAGGTGCCCCCTCTGTAGGGAGTGGGACCCCTCCCATCAATGGCAGTGTGAGCTTTGGCACCTCTTCTCCACCCACCCACTCAGGTGCTCCTATGTGTTTGATCTTGCCAGTTGCATATGCTTCTCTAAAAGATTAGGTATGCAAGTCTCAGTTCACAGGTATGCTACAGTGAACGTTAAATCAGTTATGGTTACTTTGATTGCTCCATCATTACTTGCATAACTGTATTAATTCTAGAGCTAATACATGCTGACAAGTTCTGACCTCCAGGAATGTGTGCATTTATCAGACCAATACCAGTCTGGGTCTCGGCCTGGCAGCTTTGGTGAATCTGGATAAACTCGGGCCAATCGCCTGCCCTTGTGGTGGTGACATGACATTCGAATGTCTGGCCTATCAAATTTTGAGGGTACTATCTGTGCCTACCATGGTGACTACCGGTAACAGAGAATCAAGGTTCTATTCTAAAGAGGGAGCCTGAGAAATGGCTACCACATCAAAGGAAGGCAGCAGGCATGCAAATTACCCAATCCCGATTCAGAGAGTTAGTGACGAAAAATACCAATACAGGGCTCTTTCAAGGCCCTGTAGTTGGAATGATTACACTTTAAATACTTTAACAAGGATCTATTGGAGGGCAAGTCTGGTGCCAGCAGCTGAAGTAATTCCAGCTCCAACAGCATATATTAAAGTTGTTACAGTTTAAAAGCTTGTAATTGGATCTTAGGATCGGGCTGGCAGTCCACCACAAGGTGAGCTACCACCTGTCCCAGCCCCTGCCTCTCGGCACTCCCTCAATACTCTTAACTGAGTGCCCCAGGGGTCTGAAGCATTTTCTTTGAAAAAAATCTGTTTCCCAAGCAGGCCAGTAACCTGAATACGTCAGCTAGGAATAATGGAATATGACTCTGGTTCTATTTTGTTGATTTTTGGAACTGGGGCCATGATTAAGAGGGATGTCCAGGGTCATTCATATTGTGCCACTAAAGGTGAAATTCTTGGACTGGCGCAAGATGGATAAAAGTGAAAGCATTTGCCAGGAATGTTTTCATTAATCAAAAATGAAAGTCGTGGGTTCGAAGACGATTAGATACCATCACAGTTCCAACTATAAACAATGCCGACTAGCATCCAGTGGAGTTATTCCCATTACCCACCAGGCAACCTTCGGGGAACCAAAGTCTTTGGGTTCTGAGCAGAGTATGGTTACAAAGCTAAAACCTGAAGGAATTGATGGAAGGGCAACACCAGGAGTGGAACTTGTGGCTTAATTTGACTCAACACAGGAAACCTCACCTGGCCCGGACATGGAAAGGATTGACAGTCTGATAGCTCTTTCTCAATTCTGTGGGTGGTGGTGCATGGCTGTTCTTATTTGGTGGAGTGATTTGTCTGGTTAATTCTGATAACAAATGAGTCTCTGCTATGCTAACTAGTTATGCAACCCCGTGTAGTCATCTCAAACTTTTTATAGGGGCAAGTGGCTTTCAGCCACACTAGATTGAGCAATAACAGATCTGTGATGTCCTTAGATGTCCATGGCTGCATGCATGCTACACTGAATGGATCAGCTTGTGTCTACCCTTGGCTGACATGTCTGGGTAATCCGCTGAATCCCATTCATTATAGGGACTGGAGATTGCAATTATTACCTACAAATGAGGAATTCCAAGTAAGTCCAGGTCATAAGCTCACTTTGATTAAGTTCCTGTCCTTTGTACACACTGCCCATCACTACTACCAATTGGATAGTTTAGTGAGGTCCTTGGATCGGCCCCACCAGTGTCGGTTACGGCCCTAGTGGTGTGCTGAGAAGATGATAAAACTTGACTATCTTGACTATCTAAGGAAGTAAATGTTGTAACAAGGTTTCTGTAGGTGAACCTGCAGAAGGATCAAAAACACTGAGGGTCCCTGGGGGACACACAGGGCCACAGTGGGGTGTATACTAGTGTCCTCTCCCCTTGACAGTGGAATGGCTACCTGAGGAGGACACCTCTCTCTCTCTGTGGGGCATCAGTTCGAAGACCTAGAAGGCTGGTGGTTCGTCCGCATGTCGGCTGCCATGGGACTCCATGCCATCCCATGCCATGGGGCCAGTAACTCTGGTCCAGGTGCCCGCAACAGCCCCTATGAAACCTTGCCTGCTCATCTCCCAGTGTGATGCTGTCTGGGCAGCAGTGCCCACACTGACCAAGCAAGAAATGTATGACTCTGAGCAGTGGATCACTTGGCTCATGTATGGATGAAGACTGCAGCTAGCTGTGAGAACTAATGCGAATTGCAGTGCACATTGATCATCGACACTTCAAACGCACTTTGTGGCTCCAGGTTATTCCTGGGGCCACACCTGTCTGAGGGTCATTGTGCCTTCCATCGCCCCCGGGAGATTCTTGCCCCCAGCGAGGGCATGGCTGGGGAGTCAAGAGAGCCTGTCATGGGATCAGGTCTTCCCAGAGTCAGGTTGTTTGTGAATGCAGCCCAAAGTGGGTGGTAAACTCCATCTAAGGCTAAACACTGGTATGAGGCTGATAGAGGACAAGTACTGCAAGGAAATTTGAAAATAACTTTGAAAAGAGAGTTCAAGAGGGTGTGAAACTGTTCAGAGGTAAATGGGTGGGGTCCACGCGGTTCGCCCAGAGGATTCAACTTGATGGCTGCATAGGCTACCTGGGTGAGGTGGATCCCCATCTCGTCTCTGTCTGGGGGGTGGGTGACCATCCCCAGGAATTCCGGCTGGCATTGGGCACACTTTCTCAACACATGTGTGCTGCGACCAGCTCCAGGTTGGCTGGGAAGGCCATGCAGAAGGTGGCTCCCCTCCCCAGAGGGGAATGTTACAGCCCACAGCATCAGCTCTCACTGTGACTTGGGGTCATGGGAGACGAACACCGCTGTACCCACCCCCACCCTCATGGTGGGAGATGGGGGCCTCCAGCTCCCACTGGACTGTAGACTGGGCTGGACTGTCCTCAATGTGGCCCAACCGCGTCTTGCTGCCAGGTCGGCAGGCTTACCTCTGGTGCCAGGGGTCCTTGGCAACATTGGTGACCCAACTGTCCCATCTTGAAACATGGAACAAGGAGTCTAACAGGTGCGCAACTCCAAGTGTGGGCAAGAGACCCCACAGTGCAATGAAAGTGAGAGCCAGCATGCATTGTCTAAGGTGGGATCTCCTGGCCCATGCGGGGAGTGCACCACTGGCCCATCTCACCCGTCCCATGGGGGAGGTGGAGCGTGAGCATACCTAGTAGGACCCGAAAGATGGTGAACTATGCCTAGGCAGGGCAAAGCCAGAAGAAACTCTGGTGGAAACCCATAGTGGTCCTGATGTGCAAATTTGTCATTCGATCTGGGTATAGGGACAAAAGTCTTATCTAACCATCTAGTAGCTGGTTCCCTCCAAAGTTTCTCTCAGGATAGCTGATGCTCAGTGGATGCAGTTTTATCTGGTAAAGCAAATGATTAGAGGTCTTTGGAATGAAACAAATGCAACCTATTCTCAAACTTTAAATGGGTAAGAAGACCAACTAGCTTGCTTGGAGCTGGGCATGGAATGCGAGTGCCCAGTGGGCCA